>NC_056751.1:323160140-323175140 GCF_019279795.1 Protopterus annectens
GCATTCATATAGGACCTGTGTCCCCATGCTTGCACAGTACATCAGTGCAGTGCAGGAGAAGCAACAAAGAGAAGAGAGTATGTTGCCTTTTTTTTTTAATTTTGTTTTTTGTTATTTTTTCTGTAAACATTTTACGAGGAACAATGTAGAAATAGAAGGAAAATCAGATAAGTTTCTATTTTTTTTTATTTTTGAAAATGTATCAAATTTTTCTTTTATTTTTCACTTTCTCTCATCATATTCCAATAGAAGGTCTGGCCACTCAGTGATACTTCAGTGGCCAGACTTTATTCTATTGGTATATGCTCGATCATCATGCTCTCTTTTGAATACAAATGAGCTCTCATAGTATAATGAAATATGTAAAGTTGTATGTGCTTATGTACTAAAATACACTATGCAACTCAAAACGATATTATGCCTGCAGATTTGTATTGTAGTCAGACTAAATGGTAGCTGTTTGGAGCACTGACTTCTCATATATACAATGTGGTCTCTCATATTACTATACTGTAAATTTTCTCACTTTTTAACTTTTCCAAATGTTTAGGGTTTCTAATACCTTTATAGGAATGGATCCCATTCCTAACTCAGGGTATGAATAAAGATTATGAATTTGTATTACTTCATTCTTTGATGTTTGCCAAAAGATTTTTTCTCAAGCCACTCACTGTGTGCCCATAACTACCTTCTTGTGCAGTTCTTATGGAGTTACCTGCATCTACAACATAGATAGGCTTAATTTTGTTTTTATTAATCCTGTTACATCTGCTACTATTGGAACTATTGGGGTGGCTTTATTCCAGATTGATCTACTTTCAGCTTGCATATCCTGGTAATTTATGTCTCACAGAACACAGCACAGTACATAATTAAGTGTAGCTATTTCAGTAAATAATGCTAGTTTTGTCCTTTTTTCTGTAAGTACAGCCTCTGGTTTTCTTGTTCCTTTTTTCTTGACTGTTGGAATTAAATGATATGTGATCAAACCTTCTTCAGTTTCATTAATTCATTGGGGCTCATGTTTCCATTGCTTCTAAGCTATCTGTATGTTATAACATTTGCACAGCCCAAAGTGCAACTTAAAATGGGTATAGTAACAGGCCAAAATTGATAAATGCAGTGCTTACATTCAAAGCTAATAGAACTTCCTTAGAAATTTCTAATGAAGTTCTATTAGTGTTTGGCATGTTTTTATATCAGTTCAGGATTCAGTTGTCTTTTTACTGCTATACCTGTTTTTACTGATTTATAATCCAAAATGAAACAGACCCTCAGCCACAAGTTATATTAGAAAGAGAGACAAAATACGGACAGAGCAGTGGTGCAGCAGTAGCACTGTTGCCTCACAGCAAGAGGTTCTCTAGTTCGATTCTCAGCTGGGGTGCCTTCTGTGTGGAGTATGCATGTCTTCCCTGCATTTGTGTGGGTTTTCTCCAGGTACTCCTGTTTCCTCCCATGTTACAAAGACATGTGTCTGGAGCATTTCTCCCCGGGTCTCCGCTGAAAATTGTTTTTATTCCAAGTTGGACTTTCCTGGTAAAAAAATATAAAATAAAATGAGTAACTGTTTTTAGTTCAATGCTACAGAACCCGTATTTGTCTGTATCCCTTACTTTTTCTATGGACTTTGTAAGCCACTGTGTATGTTTGTCTGCTATCTTGAGCTACCATTATTAAACTTTCATCTTTTTATTTAAATTCTCTTCTCTTTAATGTTTCATGCATCAAATTTTGACCAACATGTGGTTGTTCCAGCAGTTCTTTATACTTACCACTATAATTGTGGACTTTCCAGTTTTCTTTCCTTTTTTTCTGGTCATGTTCTTTATATTCTTTTTTGTCTGTTGGATTTAATATTTATTTATTCCTGACATTTCCTTTTGCCATCTGTTTTTGTCCAAACTGGAAGGTATACCCAGGCAAAAGTCCGACCATAAACACCATCCAACTCTGCCTAGAACATATTAACAAATGGGAACACTTTATACTCTATGCTTCTATTGAAGACCAGGATAATGCTGCACAAACACAGCCCTATAGCAACCCGACACTGTTTACTTTCATCCAAATGTGACTTACTAAGGAGAAGTGCATGGGTATGCATGCATGAGGGAATGAATTGTACGACTTCTTGATAACTTTGCCTCTTCCTGAGCCTTTAAACTGTAAAAATGGAGGTAAAATGGAAAAATAAATAAATAATGGAAACGAGTGGCACAAAGTGATCGACTTACATTAAGATGGTTTTGCCGGCTTAGCAAGTGAAAAATAAAAAGTTTTAAGTTGCTCTGTACAGCTTTATAAGGCAACTAGCAAGAAAACAATATGGCACTGTCATGTCATTCACGAATGTCACAGAAGACATAAGAAAAATAAAAAGAAATGCTGGAAGCCGTGTCAAACCATTTCCAAGGCACTGCAATGGGTATAACAAAAAAGACTACTACCAACCATGAAGCACAAGTGGGTGATCTGCAGTCATTAATAAGCATGCAGAAGAAGGAAATAGCAGAGAACAAGAAAGAAATGAAAAAAAAAATATTACACCATCACACACTTCTAGGTTGGATAAATAGTGCAAAATGTAATAATCTATGAATATTAAGTCTGCCTGAACATGCAGAGGATGGTAACGCAAGGGACTATAATGCAGCAAAGTTACAATCTGTATTGGGACTTTCAAACCTCCCTGTAATTGAGAGAGTTCACAGAATCACACACAGGGTGCCTAATAATAAATACCCAAGACAATTTATACTAAGTTGTGTATATTATGTGTACAAGGAAAATATCATGCTGGGAGCCAGATTACTGGCCAGTGATTTAATATTAAGACCAGCTATGGTCAGAACTGTACCTGACTATAGCATAGCAGTCTTTCTGAAATGAAAAGCTCTTGATCCTTATCCAAGAGTTTTCAAGGAGAGAGGCTACACACTCCAACTAAGATTTCTAACCTGTCATATATATATATATATATATATATATATATATATATATATATATATATATATATATACATACACAAAAAGAGTGACAAATAAGTAACTTCTCCCTTCCTGTAAACCAGATTAAAAAAAGGTTAATGTTCTGAGAAGTGCTGGCAGAACCTGAGTTTGTGATGGACTGCACTGAGCTGTTTACAACAAAGGCAAAGGCCAACAACTCTATCCCCAGCAAGGTAGCAGAAAATCAAAAGGTACATTTTAGAAGGTTGTACATGAAAGAAGAATGTAATCCTCCAACCTCCTTAGAACATATAAACAGTCTCAGATGTGCAGAGTGAAGTTCACAACAACTTTACCCCTTTGCCATTCTACACAGGTCAGGTGGTTCAACAAAAAAGACTGACTCTGTGTTGGGACCGGAGATTGAGGTGGATGAGATTATATCTACTGAAGTATCCTGGAGTGAAACACCGGAGATACTATACAAGATGCCAAAAACTACACTGTTATAGGAGAATGCCTGAGCACTTTGGGATGGCCATAAGGATTTACTGCAATATATGGAGAGAAAAAAAAACAGATGCCACCTACAGAAGCTATGGATACTATACAGGCATGCGGGTAATGAATAATGACAACAATTTTTTTTTGTTTGTCAGGATAGCCCACTTAAAATTTTGAGTCCAGTTATAAACTGTGTACCTGTGCATTTATCAACAGGTTCTGATCTGTGATGCATAAATAGATGCAAGTGTTATGTTTCTGTTTTTAAGTCAAGCAAAAGAAAACTATTCAGTCAAGTGGAATCCTAGCACAGATAAGTACTGTCTGTATAAAGCTGTCACATTTGCATGTCACTTCTCATTGCAGACTGATGGCTAGCAGTGCTTTCTATATATCAATGTTAGAATCTAAATTTCTGTATAAACAACACTCATAAGACTTCCCGAGTACATAGTTGCCAGATAAGCACAAATTGAGTATAAAGGGAAATATAGTTTCATGAGATTATATTAAAATTGTAATTCATACTCATCTAATATCCAGACAAATAATTTATATACTCATTTAATTCCCCTATATAATATGTATACACAAGAGAAGTACAAAAAGCAATTTTGCCACATCACAGCCTTAATTAAATGTATTTTATGCCCCATTCCCACTGAAGCCCACTATATAAATTCCCAGAACTGTGAATCCTTTCTTCCTTTCTCTGTAGCCAGCCTGGTAGATTTGGACATCCTGAGACAATGCAAAACTTGTATAATGTTATTTGACAACCATTTAATTCTTAAAAAATGTAAGACAGTATCTGCAGGATGTAAGTATACACTATCTCTGGTGTTAATGCTCTCATATAAACCCCCCACAGCTACCAAACAGGTTGTCAGTGGCATAAAACACCAAATATCACCCGCTACACAGAGCACAGGACAAACACATAGACCTACATATGCTGAGACTCTTAAAAGTAAGCTTCCCAAACCTCAAGGCCTATTAGACGCAGAAATTATGAGAACTATTTTCAGCACTCAGAAAAACACTACTGTAACAACACCTACAAAGGCATATTCAACTTCAACTCACAGAGTCTCAGCGTCTTAACCCAAAAGACATACAACCACATAATCCAATATCTTGGTTATAGGAGAATCCATTGTGCGACACAAAATGCCACACTCACTGGGCTGAACAAAGACACGGTTAAGTTCAGCTGCCTGTCAGGGGCCAGGATCTTCCACATTATGCATGCATTCTGGTCATTGAATCACAAGGACTATTATGAATCAGGCAGAGGCCATATGGATGTAAATGACTGTAGATGCACCTCCTTGGACTGTATGAAGAGGGGCATGATGTAACCCTTAGTTTTTGTGTCATTCCAAAGGAGTATACTATTTTTCAGCCAGCCAGAGATGATACATTTGACAGACCACACTGCTTTACCAGGGATGGTCTACACCTGACCTCTCTAGGTTTCTGAATATTGGCTAGTAATTTATCCACCCTCATACACCATTTTTAGGCAGTACCAACCTGATAAACCATCTGACATAACTAAATCAACCTCTGATAATATGAAGGTGATAATGCTCAATGATAGATGTATAAACAAAAAAACTTGACTCCTGTATGCTTTTCTCACCTTAGAGAATATAGATGTCTGCGTGGTCACTGAGATATGGTTGATAGCAGATGACAGTACCCCGGCAGTGTAGGACTATAATGCTTGCCACACATTTAGACCTGCTACTGCATAAAAAGGGAGAAAAAGTGGTGGTATCTCAAGTTATAAAAAAAAAAATCACATCCCAAGGGTGGTCAAGAAGTATGAAGCCCTTAAGTTTCTCCATGTATAACTCACAATAAGCAAAATCCCACATCTATGGCCTAAAATACCCACATCACCTATTTAAATGAAATGGAGTCAGTTCTCCCCAGTGCACTACTTTTATGTGATATCAACTACCTCTCTATAAATTGGAAAACATACATAATCCCAAACATGCTGGCCCAAAGATTCACAGGAGATAGCATTATGGTCTACCCTAACCAGTGAGGACGTTACACTCAGGGGGGGTACAATGTTCCCCCAAGTGCAATATTCTCACTGGTCAGGGTGAACTACAAAGCTGTCTCCTTCGGGGAAAAAAAAAGCTTGGTACACCACCTAAATCTGGAAATTTTAGGAATTATTCCAAGATAAACTTCTTGCTTTTAAGTGACACCCTGGTAGAATTTTAAACCTCCCCAAACCATGGGAACACTGCTGCCTATATGAAGTCATTCACAAAGTCCTTCTACAGCCATGTATACCTTTGCATAGGAGAAGTGGTACATATCTGGTATAATCACAGCACAACTTCAAGAAACAAGCTGTCCTGGTGGAATCCCAGCATTAATAAGTTGTTATACAAAAGGAAGGAAGTTATGTCCAAATATAGGGAGTGTGATGGCCAGCATGGCAAGGACTCCCTCATCAATTGTAATAATCAACTCAGGGAACTAATCAAGTCTTTCAAAGCCAATTTTGAGGTTAAAGTTACCTCCCAGGCTAAGGACAATCATAAGGTATTCTTCAGCTATGTCCACAGCCTCAAAGGCAATACACAACAATGTGTATAGCTAAATGTAAATGGAGCTACCTGTACTGAGCTGGACGATGTAACTACTCTACTGGCCAATAAGGTCAACTCCAATTTATACCCCACTTTTACACCGGACACCTCCAACAAATGCCCTCAACCACAACTCCCCCAACTATCACTAGGAAATAGGTCATAAAAGTGTTCATCAAGACAAAAACACTACACCCATAACTGCTCCAGTACAGTATTGAGATAAAGTCCTGACTACAGCCCAGGCAACTTAGTTTAATTAGTGGCTTAGGCAACTGAGTGATAGGGAGGGATAATTTATGCATCCTAGGTGGGAGGGTGCTTGTCAATGATGATGCTCCCTGAGGAGAGTTGTGGTCCAAAGAAGGGGAATTCCCCCTGGACGGGAACTGAAAAACGGAAGTGGGTAGAACATATGAACCCCCCCCCCCCCGAATAGAAGCAGTGATGGCCAAGCCCTCAGAACATCATTAAGATCCACAATCCATCAATATTAGAGTTAGTCTGGTGGTGGGTAGGAGGATGGCTGGTAGACCCAGTGTGAACTTCAGCTACTGGGGACTGGGGCAGTAGAATGAGGTCCGAGGGAACCAAAACATATAAAAAAAAAAAAAAAAAAAAAAGAGGGAATTGCATCCATGTGACCTGATAGTATTACAGTTTCCCTCCTTATTAGTATGAAACATAAGTTAACAGGCCAACTAGAGGTACTATTCATCAAGAGCCTCCAAACAGGCTTCATATCAAACAAATTGAAAACTGTAGTTATTATCTCTCTGCATGAGGGTTGGCCAGCTATGAACCTGGGGAAACTATAGTCCCATAATCCTGGCGAGCCTCATGTGTAAAGTCATGGAAAGAACTATTATGTTTATGATAAATGATGACATAGGTAACCTTCAGACATTGAATACGACTCCTTTTGGTTTTGTTAAGGCTAAGTTATGTCTACTTTTCTTGTTGGACTTCAAGAAAGTAATAAAAACAATGGACAAAGGCAAAATAGTGTATACTGCTTACCTCAACCTGGCCTAGGCATTTGACATTGTTTTGTCATTGTAGATAAACTGACAAAATTAGGTATAAACCCCTCTGTCACCTGTTGAATAACCGGCTTGCTCACAGGACCCAAGAAGTCTGGATAGGGAAGTCTACGTCCACCAAATGGCACATCACTAGAGGGGGCCCTCACGGCTTAGTGCTGGAGGCACTCCTTTTTGTCATCTACTTCTCTCAGGTCAAGATTAAAGTCAAAGATCTATACAGTCACAGAATCCCCCAATGACACAAATACCTTCCAAGAAGCCATGATGCAAACTAATAAATGGTGCCAGAGCCACAATCTAAAACTCAATTCCAGGAAGTGCATAAAAGTCTCTTTTGGAAAGATGGTCACCCATGTAAATTACTATACACACCTAAGGGTAAACCCAGTGGCCAGGGATTTGGGAATGCATGTATTTAATGACTTGTCCTTTGACCACTGTATCGCTAATGTAGTAAGGAAATCATTCTATGCTGCACAATTTATAAACAAAGGTATGCATCCAGGTCCAAAGATGTTATTGTTTCACTGTACATAACCCTCACTGAGTAAATGCCACTTTAGGTATGTACTTTATCAGGCATATGCAACAGCTGGAGCTTCAACACAGGTTCCTCACAAAAAGAATACATAGTGTAGTCAACATGTCCTTTGTAGGCTGCCTAAAAGCCTTAGACTTAGTCCTGCAGACAGCTAAGAGGCAATCTATGTCTGGTCTACAAAACATCTTTTGATTTGGGATTATTGGGCCTGTGTCACATTCACAAAACAAATAGCATCAGGAACACTTGATTAACAGACATCAGACAGACCAAAAAACATAAATAAGACATGTTGGAGAGACAGGTACACGGCTCCAAGACTGACCCTCCTTTGGAACAGACTTGCCATTCATGTGAAGCAATTATTACCTCTGGCCTGGCACCTATGTCCCTAACAGAAAGAGGGAGCTTGTAAATGCTTGACCACTCTTGCCCAAGTTATATAGACCCGCATTAAACCTAAAGGATCCAAACCAGTCCATTACATTTGGGCAGCATGTCTAGGCTTAAAAAGGCTCTTTAGAGTTGCTAGCCTAGTAATCGCTATGGAACTATGATCCTATGACAAAGCACATGAATAATGTATCATTGTAGTAAAGAAAAATAGTTATATATTATTAACAAAGGGACTTTGGGGAGTGAGAAAAAAATCAATGAATTAAGTGAAATTAATGATTTTATAGGACCACCAAATAATATTTATCTCATTAAATAATATTATGTATGGGAATGTTAAATCATAGTGCTCAAAAATGATGTTACAAAACAACAGGGAAGGGGCAAATTTAACTGTGAAGTCAAAGCAGGGTCTCATATACGCGGCTTCCTCCACAAGCAGCCTGGGAAGGGGCAAATTTAACTGTGAAGTAAAAGCAGGGTCTCATATACACGGCTTCCTCCACAAGCAGCCTGGTATATACAATGAGGGTTTAAGGGTTTATTTAAGGCTTATTTATAAGAAATACTTTCGAGGTTGATTATTATTTTTTAATTGAGTTTTATTTTTAGTAAAATGTATTGTATTGTTCATATGCATTTTTTATTTCATATCACATAAAAAATAATTTATGTAGTAATAGTATTATATTATGATATAAATATATTCTATGATGCACAATAGCACTTTAACAAAAAGTTTTTGAGAAGGGGAACAGCAATGTATTAAAGGGTTAAAGATGGTCCAGACAAGTCATCAAATTTAATTATTTAATCATTTTGTTGTAATTTTATTGATTGATTGGTTTAATTTGTTAATTATTGAATAATTATGTAACTAAGAATACTATAAAACTGTGAGGCACTGTACATTAAGTATTCTGATGAAATCTGCTTAGGGCAGATGAAAGCGCTCAATCTGGTGGATTTAATGGTGTAATAAAGACTGACGGTTTATTTGAACGGAGTCCGTATTTGTGTATATATACAATGAGGTGTCAGGTTAGTATATCCTGCTAAAGGTAGGACACCTAATGTCCATGGTGGCTAGACTTGTGGACTGCATAAGAAATGGGATGAAATTAGACTCTTCCATTCAAGAGAGGAAGTGAAGATAGCCCACTTTAACAACTTGCCATACAAATAAAGCAGAAATAAAGGGGCTTTCACTCAATGTTAGCAGAATGTCAACAGCATATATAATCAGAAACAAATACCAGGTGGTATGTCTGCACAAAATAAAGTTGAAATCTAAAGATATACCAAATCAAGGGAAATAATGGCAGGGGTGGGGTAGCACAAGTTGCTGCAAAATGGTGAAGAAAGGGGCAGCAACACTAATTCACAACTGCTTGCATGATCAAAAATTAAGGAGGTAACAGAGAAGGAAGGAAATAAAAAACAAAACGACAAGGCCTGGAACTAGTACAAATTGTATCAAAAAGAAAAGAAAAAAAACAGCCAAACATACTTGTGAACTCAAGTTAATGTGTATTTGAAATGGTTGAGCGCTTTAGTCTTCATTACAATAAGACATCTTCAGAACCATTTAATCCATTAAATAAAAACCTTAAATAACCTTCGGTAGCACACACCCACAAAAATAAACAGTCACAACACACAACACTTAAAAACGCACAGAGCATCTTAAAAAACCCCTACAAGAAAAAAATCACATCAATTAATCAAAACACATATAAATATGTAAATGTTAAATGTCATTAAATATTATAAAAACAAGAACACTTCTAAAAAATATTAGCTCTCCTTTTTAACTCCACTGACTATTGAAATGCTATCATTGATCCCAGGTAGGGGTGGTAGCATCAAGTCTTAACTGCCAAAGCATCTCTTTCTGCAACAATAGCTTTTTTCAGTCCCCAGAGTATGCTGCAGCTGCAACCTGCTCAAGAACAAAAAACATAAACCTACTGGAGCATTCACATACCAAAGAGTACCTATCAAGGGCACTTCTATTATCTTTGTAGACAAGTGTTGATAAATCCTCGGGTTCAAGGCATTATTTGTCATTCCTATATAGAAAGCTTGGCAGTGGACAGAAAAAGCAAGATAAGCCACCTGCTCGGATCAACAGTTAAATCTACCACCCTTCCTGTACCTTAGTATCGAATCATAAAGGATCCTCATATAATTGACTTCAATAAAACTACACTGGTGGCATCTGCCACATCTCCTGGTCATCAGGAACAGTAAGGTGGGGTTCAAGGGTGGTCTTTACAAAAGATTCTTGATATTATTATTCCTTTTATATGTAAAATATGTTTCTTATACACCCAACAATTTAGTGTTATCAACACATTCAAACACCAACCAGTTCTTATGGATAATGCTCTCAATACCTTTAAATTTACAGAAAGCATTGGACAATCATGTTACGATTAAATACACCATCAGGCTGTTCAGGGAACTTGTTCTTAATCAGACCAAATTTAATAATAGGTCCATATTTCCCCTGGCTTTCTGCCCAAATTTCAGAGTCAATAGATTTGACCATAGACTCAGGATAACCATGGTCAAAAAACATATTTTTCAAAGACAAAAATTTCTGTCGACACACATTGTCATTGGAAGTAAGCCTGGATAAATTAAAACCCTGCTCTAATGCCCCCGATAATATCCCTTCCTTCTTCCTAAAGATGGCTTCTGAAGCCATCGCCTTCCCCATTTGTATACTTATAAACCGGTCAATCCAAGAAGGTTATGTACCCCAAATCTGGAAAAAAGCCTACATTATTACCCTCCACAAGGATCCATCTCCAACTTTAGACCTATTGCCATCCTATCCCCCATCTCTAAACTACTAGAAAAATGTATCCACATACAACTCTTACCATACCTCACCAACAACCACCTACTAACCCCAACACAACACGATTTTAGTCCCGGACACAGCACTTCTACTGCTCTACTCTCCTTCCTCAAAACTGTAAATAAAGCTAGAAACTCTAACTATATTGTCTCCACTCTCCTCCTGGACCTTTCTAAGGCCTTCGATACTATCTCCCATTCCCTCCTACTGACTAAACTCTCTAACCTACATCTTTCACACTCTTGCATCAACTGGTTTTCCAGTTACCTTTCCAACAGACAACAATCTGTCATATGGAAGAAATCTACCTCCTCTTACCTCAACACTGTCACTGGTGTACTCCAAGGCTCCATATTAGGTCCCCTACTGTTGAACATCTTCATCAATGACTTCCACCATAATATCCCAAATGCTAAAATAATCCAATATGCAGACGATTCAACTATTATCTGTGCAGCAAACTCCATTCCCTCCCTTATAAAACTAACTCAAGATGCCTTCTCAACCACTGAAAAATGGATGCATGATAACCACCTTGCTCTCAATCCATCAAAAACCAAACTCATGTTATTTACCCCATCCAAAAGCATAACTATCGACATAAGCTCTTTCCTCATAACCAGTCAAAATAACTCATCCCTAGAAATTGTCTCCAAAGCCAAACTGCTAGGAGCTCTCATTGATAATCAGCTTACATCTGATTCCCATATACAAACAAACATTAAAAAAATCACATCACAAACTTGGTATGTTCTACCGGCATATCCGCTTCCTCTCTCCATCTACTAGATTTCTCCTATCTACCACATACCTCATCACCTCTCTCCTTTATGGTGCCCCACTCCTAATCAACCTTAAATCCTCTATTAAAACAAAACTCTCTTCCTGCTACAACAAAATCGCTAAATTCACCTCCGGCCACAGATCCTCCTCCCATCACTATACTGCTATCCACAAACTAAACTGGCTTGAGCTCCCTAACTACTTCACCTATACTCAACTAGCTCATGCTCATAAGCTCATTTTCAAGCCCTCACTCTGCCCCTCACTCTCCTCAACCTTCACCATGCACCATCCAAACAGACCCCTTAGAACTAGCACTCAGAACCTAGTTGAACTCCACAAACCAGCCCGTCCAGCAGGCAAACTCTTACTTTCCTTTTCCCTGGCCCGCCTCTGGAACTCCCTCCCACTTCATATCCACAGTACCAGCAGCCTTCCTATCTTTAAATCTCTCCTACACTCACATCTATCATCTCTCTGGGAATGCTCCTGTACCCATCCAGCATAACATCTCCAGCTACTACTCACCCCTCAGTCTACAACTCTTCCCTCCTATGAGAACATACACCTGTAGTTAACCCCTTATGTAAATATTCTCCTGTACACACCTACTAACTACAACCTTACTTAACACTTTTTCTTTTCCTTTACTAGTGAACATAGAAATCTAACAAAATTGTAAACTGATATGTTCGGTTGCATTTGCTCTTCTGTGTTTTCCTGTGGCATTAACATTTTCCTGTGCTTATAAGTACTACTCTGACACTTCAACAAACTGTTATGTTATTTTATTGTATTTTACATTATTCTCACTTGTATATTTGACATTGTATCTATGGAGCTTTTCTCCCCAGGACTCCATTGAAAATGGGCTCATTCGGCCCAATGGACCATCCTGGCAAACCTACTTCAAATAAAATAAAATAAATAATATCCTAATAAACTGGCACCTCTCTACATGCTTTTGTTTGATGGTATGGATGACAGCTGGAAAAGAACAAAAACGTGTTGCAAAAGGTGGGTTTTCTGTATACCACTGTTTCCCATCCCACCTCCAGACACCATTGAATCTTGATGTCCAAGTAATTAATCTCTTTTGAACCAATCTGGTGAGTAAACGTTAAAAAGCTGGTACTATTCTCCATCTGACCAACCAGTTTGATAAAATGTTTGCGGCTACCGTGCCAGATGAATAGTAAGTCATCAAGGTAGCTATATTAGGCAGAACAATACTTAAAGGGAAATGAAACAACACATCAAGCTGCCACTTCAGCAGAACTCCATTAGCAAAAATGAGGGCACATGTGGCCCCATAGCAACTTCTGAAAACTGCCTATAAAATTCCCCACAAAATGTGATAACATTATTGGTCAATACTATGTCCATGAACTTGTGGATCAAAGTCCCCTCATTTTTCGTTAAATTACCAAACCTGTAAACCATCTCATCAAACTATTCCAAACCCTTTTCATGGGTATGACAGAAAAGCATCTCATGACAGGTAGCAAAAAAACTGCACTGATCTAAACCTGTATGATATAACTTGTCCAACAAATCTCACAAGTCCATTATAATGTGAGGAAAAGTGGCAAAGAAGTTCTTCAGTTTCAGGTTCTGCGATGGACCCCCACTGAAGCCACAATCAGGTGCAATGGAGGGTCAAAGACATTACTGTGGAGCTTCAGGATCCAGGGTATCCTAGGAATAATGTGAATTGTTACCCTCTAAAATTCATACTGCTCAAGAGAGGTGGAATGAAATAAAAGCAGCTCATCCAATACTACTCTGATGCTCCGGTATGCTATGTTAATTTCATTAAGCAACACAAAGTCGTACACTTCAGTGTTCCCTAGGAGGTTAGTCATATGACCAATGTAGTCCACTGATTATGTCTTATTGTAATAAAAATGAAACAGTTCAACCACTTTAAATACACATTAACTTGAGCCCACGACTATGCTTGGCTGTTTTTTTCTTTTATTAGAGAAGGAAGGAAAGAAGATGGAAAATGGTAATAGTTAAACAGGCTAATCAAATGTCGTTAATAGGAAGCCATCATAGTCCCAGTGAGGATATGTCCACAGCATTGCAGGAGTTTTATAATATACTTCAAAGCCACATGAAGGAACTGGATGCTATCCTGATAGGAGGACATTCAATACTGTGATAGATACAGGAATGGATAACTATAACAATCCTACATACTACTGGGGAATTGGACTCCTTACTATTAAAATCTACTCAGGCTGTTGGAAGGTTAAGAGAAAGCCAATTAACATATTAGAGAATATCACTACATGGCTGCAACCAAACTGAAGTAAAAAGGTAAATTCAGGAAATTTGCTCTGGAACCAATAAGACAAAAAATGGGAAGAGAGAGAGAATAAAATAAAAACAGAGGATGGGGTAATATAAACTGAAAATATGTTTAAGAATTAAAAATGCAAGGAAAAGGAAAAAAAAAAGTAAAACTGAAAATGAGGAAAAGAGACAGCTGCAGAAATTTATATTAACACATTATAGAGGAAATTTTTTAATGGACAAAAGGGATGGCATCCCGAATGTTTATACATATAAACTACTGTATATAAAGGAAATAAAGAAATTACTTTATTGACAGAGTAATTTAGGAAGGGAAATTTAGAAATGGATGAAATGATAACATGTTTGCATTCAAGTACAGACAACAATATATAAATGGTGGAGATCCAAACAGGAATTATTTAGGAAATGTGAATATACAGAAATTATGAAAATTAATGGAAGGGGCATTGAAAAATTAACAGGAAAATATCACCAGATGCTATTATAACAATGTGTGGGGGGTAATCCCTTATAAAATACCAGGTCTGGATGGATTGAATGCTGTCTTTCATAAACAATTTAAAAATGATTTGACAGATCTGTTACTGTAAAAATTGATGGAAGGGGGCACTGAAAATTAAACATTGAAAATATCAGCAGACGATGTAGTAACAGTAAGGGGAGGTAACTCATAAAGTACCACGTCTGGATGGAAATACTGTCTTTCATAAAGAATTTAAAAATGATCTGTCAGATCCATTAAAATATTTCAAGTTGTAAGTATATGGGAGATAGACATTTCGAAATTTATTATGTTTCCACAGACACATAAGGATAAAACTATACCAAGTAATTATTATCCCATATCTCTACTATAGCTAGACTTAAATATTTATGCAAAAATCTTAGCAAATATAACTACTAATTTCGATTATGTCTCGCTTCACATAGTCAAGGGAGGTAAATCTCGGATCATTAACACTCACAT
>NC_056751.1:323180140-323202640 GCF_019279795.1 Protopterus annectens
TACCAGGGTCAGTTGTGGCCCCTCCTTTGTGGAGTGGAATAACCATTGCTGTGTGCCATTCCATGGGCATGTATCCTGTGGAGAGGCTGAGGCTGACCAGTGTGTTTAGGTGGGGGGTTAGTTCATTCTGTAGTTACTGCAAGACGAAGCCTGGGACATCATCTGGCCCCATTGATGCTGTGCTTTTAGCTTTTGAAAGGGCGGTTTTCACCTGTGCGTCTGTGATTTCCAGGACACTACACTTTACCGGTATTGTTGTGGGCCCTTTTGGGGGTGAGAGGGGGGTGAAGTTTGCACTGAATCTATCTGCCAGGATGTTGGCAATATCAGTGGGTTTAGTATATTTTGTGCTATTTTGCACTAGCTCAGAGCATATCTGTGAGTTGCCACTTAGATTCTTGACATAGCTAAAGAAGGCTTTGTAGTTATCTTTCGAATCCTTGGCTATTTTTCTTTCAAAGTTAGCCTTGGAGGATTTTATCAGGGACCTTAGTTTCTTACTGATACAGATCAGGGATGTCTTTCCTTCTTGGGATTTGCTTTTTTTCTGAACTAGTTTCCTCCTTCTATTTATAGCCTGTTTATGGCAGGGGTCCACCAGACTGGTTTCCTTCTCTTAGGTGAGTGAGTCTTGGTTTTGCTAGGGATGGCACGATCCATGCATCCTTGCAGGTGCTCAGAGTGCATTTGTAAAGGTTCCTGCATCTTGGACACGGTTATCCTTTAGCATGGGGGCTGTGAAACTTACCACCTCTCTTAAGTAAGGTGAAGTTTGCTATAGAAAAGTTTTTCACTGTGGTTTCCTTGGTTGGAGGTGGTGGTGTGGTGTGGACATCCAGAGTGATTAGTTTATGGTCTGATCTAACCAGTGACGGGTTGACCACTGGTGTGGAACACCTATCGCCCATGTTGGTGATGACCAGGTCCAATATGTTTTCAACTCTGGTAGCGGAGTTTATCAGCTGATCCAGGGCATTTGAGTTGATAAATTCCAGGAAGCACTGGACCTGGGAGTGTGTACTTGAGTAGTTTTCCCGGTTAATTGTAAGGTAATTGAAATCGCCCAATATCAGGGTGTTCGGGGGTTGGGGATGTCACAGGCATCAGCATCCAGGATCTTCCATCTATTACTGAATGGTATTCTACAGCATGCCAGTGACCACATATATATATTTTTCTCGCACTTTTGAGGACAGAGCCACAAATATGCAAGAGCTCTACCCTCTAGCATGCTATCCTGAAGTACGATGGGCTATAGATTGCACATTTATAGAGATTAAGGCAACGGCCAGGGAGCAGGGAAGGCTCTACATAAATAGAAAGGGCTTCCACTCTATTAACTGTTAAGGCATGTGTAATGCTAATGGAATAATCTTGAACATTGCTGGCAACTCAGGCAGTTACCATGACTCACATATCTGGTACACCTCCCAAATGTGTCCGATATTCAGTAGGGGGGAATATCCCACAAGGTAATTTACTGGGGATGAAGGTTATACCCTGGAACCATAGCTGACACCACCCATCAGAAATGCATGCACACCTGCTGAAGAATGCATTACTGGTTCACACCCAAACCAAAAGTATCACACAGCATGTTTTTGGGCTGATGAAATCATGGTTCTGGTGCCTGGATACATCTGGGGGAACCTTGCAGTACAATCCACATGCATGTACTAAAATCTTCACTGCATGTGCCATGTTACACAACATCATCCTGAGAAAACAGCTTCAGCAGAATCAACAAAGGGAAGGGGCACACGTCCCAGCACCAGTGGCAAGGTTGCCACAGCCACATGCAAGTGAGAAGTCAGAGAAGGAACTAGCAGCTGCATTTTTGCAAGAATTAGTCATAAATGGTTGTGTGCTCACTTAGTGCACTACATCCAAAAATTATACATGTACAAATAACTGTTACGTGGTTTCATAGTACTGTGGATGATATTTCAGTTGGTTGTATATAGAATGATTTCTGTTTCCTGCTGCAAAGCTGCTTGCATGGCAAAGAGAGATAAAGCATCCTGACTGTGTTCTGAAGGTTCATAGGAGTGAAGGTTCAAATCCAGCCTATGAATAAATATTTTATGTGTACTTGCATTTTGTAGTGTTCATATCATAGATTGTTTTTCATCATTTCAACTACTTTTCCCTTTTATTTTATTTTTCTATGGCCAGTGTTTGTACCATGTGTGGCTCAGTCATAGCTCTCAACCAATCAGAGACAAATCTCAACAGAATCCGGGACAAATCCTCAAATAATCAGGGACATTTTTTAAATATTTGTACTATTAGCTTGAAACATTTGCAGATTAAGAGAATGTGGACTGATATAGATTTTCTGACGTAAAACGTCTATAACTCTGGATTACTATCATTATTTAAGGGCAACTCACCACCTTTTCTTCACCAGTTTTAAGAGGGACAGACCTACAATTTGAGTCTAAATCAGGGATGCCCCTGAAAATTAGGGACAGTTGAGAGGTCTGGGCTCTGTGCAAACAAGGGAAATGGAGAAAATGAATGTCAGGTTTGGCTGTGCTTATTTCATATATACAATGCTTAGCAGTGTACAAGCTTGGCTACTGGCCCACACAGGAAGCAGACGGAACACATGCAGACAGGACATCTGTAAAAGTGCAAAGGTCAAAAGGAATACATTGTTGCAATTTTTGCTTTACATTGTGCAATGCAGCTAAGTGGAGTTGTTTGGCAGCTAACAAGGTTCCACAACAGCTGCAGTCATGGAACACATGCAGATAGGACATAGACAGCCAACAACTGAAAATGGATACATTTAATTAATTCTGTTGGAAATCACACAAACACACTAAGCGTTGTTGTGCAATGATTAACACATAGAATGTATAAGATGGTCCCAAGTTCTATTACAGGATCTGTGACCTATTTTTACTGTTGTGACAGTGCAGTTTATAGCAATGAACTGTGGTAAAAGGTGTTAGTGTAGGACTGCCATACACACGGTCCTACTAATACAGGAGATTTCAGACATTTTTACTGTTCCATTTCCCATTATATTCACGCTCACTTATAACACGTTAGATAGTGGAGCTGATATGAATAGAGCGCAGTGGTAGCATTGTCGCCTCACAGCAAGAGGTTCTCCAATTCGATTCTCGGCTGGAGTACCTTCTGGGCAGAGTATGCATGTCCTCCCTGCATTCACGTGGGTTTTCTCTGTTTACTCCGGTTTCCTCCCACGTTACAAAGACATACACCTGGAGCGTTTCTCCCTGGGCCTCCGCTGAAAATGGTCTTTATTCCAAGTCAAACTTTTTCTGCAAACTTAACTTATCTAACAATTACCTTCCACTTTTCAATACATATTTCCAAGCTATATCACCAGACACCCCTCCAACTAAGGTCAAGTGTTAGATTAACCTTCCTATTTCAAATATTTATGTCATACCTGCTTAGCACTACTGACCTCCATTTAACATCAAGCAAACACTTTTGGCATCATTCCTCATATTTGCGCAATACCAGTAAATGTGATAACTGGCACTGATGGGAAAGCATCATTTTCCATTGCTCTAGACAGGGTGTTAGACATGGCTGAAGTTAGTGTGTAAGCTACTATGTGTAGGGCACAGAGGTGGGGTGTCCAGGAGTCCAGGATATTTAGTGGACTCCTGGAAAAGTGCCACAGCCAAAGGCTTCTGCAGAGGAACTATTCTGGTTCCCAATACAAGTCTGAAGTGTGGAGTAGTTTAGCTCAGGCTGCTTCCAGTACTACTGGCGTCCTGCACACTGGAAAACAGTTTAGACATCATTTTAATGACTTACATAGGTGCAAAAGGGATACCCTCAACTGTTGGTTGAATAAATTTGAGACTGTAGACATACAGCTATGTAAGCATGATAATAAAAGAGAATTTGTAATGCTTGTAAATGTAGGCAAGGGTGGTATACATAATGCTCTTCTGTTCTTTTCTGTTCTTTCCCCAGCTAATGCCAGCAGAGTTCAACAGATGGGCTCATGATGCTCAATTGGAGCGACTGAGGGAAGCAAGTGGTATGTAAGCAGTGCAAGAGAAATATTACTGTAGCTTTAAAATTTAAAGATAAGAGTTTTTTTTTTTTTATACAGTTGTAGCAAATTGAACATGCATATATTAACTGTAATAGCAGGTATGCATACCTTAGTCTGTAGCACAAACCAATTTTAGGAGTCAAATATAAGACTGTAGTCAGATGTTCTGGGTTCAAATACCATGAGTAACAAATATACAGCACTGCATTTCTTTAATAGTATTCACATTAGATTAAACTCTATATACAAGTGGCATAAACGCCCTGCTGTTAACAATATATGCACATTTCAAAGATTACATTCAATAATCTGTAGTTATAGTGTGTATTTGTTAAGACACTTACTTAAATGCAATACTTCCGATAAAATAGTTGTATACTTGTGTAATGCATTGTATGTCACATATGATGGTACTAATTGGTTCTCTTTTTTTCCTGTCACCCCAGCTCTTATGTCTCTTTTTTTTATTTTCTATTATGTTTCATCAACATGTCTCCATGTCATTCATCTGTACCAAATCATTAAATGTTACACAGCAAAGTAAAGTAGGCCAGCCCCAGTGTATCAGCCTGATGCTTCTCCACCAGCTCCAGCACCAATGCCCAGCATGTTTGCCAGCCTCTGCTATCCCTGCACTACCTGCACCTTGAGGTAAGTACTGCCTCAGCAGCTGGTGCAGTGGTACCCTCTGGGAGCAGTGGCTGAGTTGGTGATTTCATCACCTGCCGGGAAATGCCAGGGTTGGTGCATAGGGGCATGCTCAGCACCACTGGTGTACACCTATGCTGGATGGAGAAGCTGCCTCCCTCATGGTCCATAGGAGGAGAAGACATCAAGCACTCCAGCCACCAGTGGAGTAAGGAGACACTGATGACATTCCAGTGTGTGAGGATTTGATTCTCACTCCCTCCATGTTTGATGGGCATGAGACTGTGTTGTCCCCATCCATCACCCCTATGATAGTGCCCCCCTAGCCTTTTATGTCTCTCACCATCCCTGTCTCTCGTCTTGTTTGTACTTGCTTCCTCACCTACCCAACGTACCTAACCCAGAAATACCTACGTCCCTTACTCACCATTCCTCTCTCACTGAATTAAAAAAAAGAAAAATGGGCAGCTGTCCCACAAAAAGAAAAATATTGTCCCATACATAGCTCTCCATTTTGCACGTGTCTTTTTGACACACTTGATTCAGTGCAATTGGTTATACAGCATGATTACACTGTTCTCATCCCTTTCATTGGAGGTGAAAGTCCAAATCCAGCTAATAATGTGCACATATTATCAGTTTCTACTGTTAAAGAAATGGACAGCTATGGTTCTTAGCTTCCACCCTCCTGCACATTTCTATATTGCTTTCCCTTTGTTCTTTCCCCTGCTTGCACCCCATTTCACCACTTTCCTATCTACCTCATTTTAACACCTATAATCTGGTCAAAAAATAGAATCACATACAGCACACATATAGGAGAAACAGCAATGGATGCCTTCACTTTTTGACCTCTGTGTGTGTGTGGAGTTTGGCACTGCACACCAATACCAAGCAATGGTGAGCATCTCTGTAATGCTGCAGTTACAGCTTAACCCTACTGCGCTACATCAACACACAGTAACATGCTGAATGTACTATAAATAATACCATCATTGCATTATCACTGTTTATTTAAAAGTATTAGATACATCTAAATTCAAACCCAGTATCATCTGGGCTCAAAACGAAACATGTCAATGCATTCTCTCCTGCTGCCACAGAGTCAGCTAAGCAGCAGGTGTGTTTCATACTAATAGTACTAACTCTCAGAATTTTAGCAATGCAGCTCACATTTGTGCACGTCTTAACTATGCGCAAACAGGGAAAATAATGCAAATGTGCATCTTGCATGCGCAAACACTTTGCCAACTGTCTCACAAACCAGCTACTACACTAAGCAAAATCAAATTTAACATGTATCAGTGTGGTTTACTGTCCACTTTACTCTTTATGCCATTAAACTACATGTTGAAACTTAATAAGTTGAAAAATATGTCACATATTTAAAATGCAGCCATGTGTTGCCACTTTCCTTCACTGCAGCCCTGATGTTTCCAGTACTTTTTCACAAATATATCAATTAAACTACATAAATTAATATCAGTTGTTACGTGATATGTTATGCAAGTCAATCTCATAACATGCAGAACTAGAACTATCTTCACAGTTGAACATGCCTACACATCTATCAACTGACCCTGGTAACTATTGACTTATAAGCCTAACCAGCCTTATCTGCAAGGCTATAGAAGGATTCATCATGGACATTATCCACAGGGGCATAGCTGACCTTCAACACTCTTGATGATACCCTTATAGGTTTTGTCAAGTGTAGACCTGGATGAGAGAAAACAGGACACATACTGCCTACCTTGACTTAGCTAAGGCCGTTGACATAATCCCCTGTTCAGGTTTCATAGAAAAACTCTCCCATCTGGGGATTAACCCACACATTATTAAATGAGTAGCCAACTGGCTCACTGACAGAACCCACACTGTCAAAGTTGGGGAGTTCACCTCCACCTCTAAAACAGTTACTAGTGGAGTATCACAAGGATCTGTGCTGGGCCATCTACTGTTTGGAAACTATTTATCTGAAATCCAAGCAAAGGTAGAGGGCCTGTAGTTTACTAAATGTGCAGATGACTGTCAACTGGGTGCGATTATAGAGAGTTCCCCAAAGATGTTAACATATTACAGAAAGGCCTGACACAAACAAATTATTGGGGCCAAACTCACAGACTGAAACTTAACTCAAGGAAAATGCCTCATTGTCCCCTTTGCAAAAAAGTAGCTCTGCTAATTATGTTATACGTAGCAACCCTCTAAGCTCAAACTCAGAGGTGTGAGACTTAGGAACACAGGTTGATAGCAATCTAAACTTGAATCACTATGTATCCATAGTGGTAAGACACACATGCTATATTGCCCACCTCATAACTAAGGGCATCACATCCAAGACCAGGGAGGTCATAGCTCTGCTGTACTCAACCCTTTTTAGATCCCCATCAGACCACACATCAGATCATGAATTGAATACAATTCATGAGTACAATGTTGGCTTCTCTATGTACCTCACTAGACACCTGCAACAACTGGAGAGACCACAGAGGTTTCTGGCCAAGAGAATCCAGGTCCTCCGAAACATGACATACATGGAAGGACTCAAAGCCCTGTCACTGTACTTGGTATCATACATGCTGCTGACAGGTGACCTTGGCCTAGCCCACAAAGTAGTCTTGGACCCTGCCCTAATGTAAATGCTGGATAGCCACAAACCAAATGGGACATGAACAACTTGCTCCAATGATTTCAACCTAGATTGTGACATAAACAGAACATGCTGGAGAGACAGACATATATCCTAGTGATTGCTGCTCCTCTGTATTAGGCTCCCACTGTACATGAGGCAGTGCTACTCAACGACCCTATTCAAGGGCAAATTTGACAACTAGATGGGTGATTATAAATTCACCCCAGTGGTGGCACCTATGTCTGTCATGCACAGGGGCAGTCTGTGCTGATCACAAATTGCTCTGCTAACAATGAACATCTAACTATGCTCAATAAGGGTACTTGGCTTTTTACATGACTAAGCTTGTAAAGGCCCTAGGACCATTAGTCTAGTAATATCCTAGGAACCTATGAAGGTATGAACTTATGTAGGCCTCCCATCATCTTCTCTTCTACATCCATTGTTGATGTCATAGGTTGGTACTAGCCTATCGGCTCTAAGGCCTATGCAAGCCTAGCCATAACAATTCCCTGGATATTTCTTTCCACAATATTTACTTCTCTGGGCCCCTGTCTAGCAGGGTGACTGACATGATCCCCGGGGTGAATTTCCTATCTCCCATCCAATCGTCTGAAGAGGGCCATTGAGGTGCTCTGCTTGACATGTATGGGCAGTCTATTCCGGAGTATGGGGAGTCTCTCGGTCAGGAACCTATCCCTCCAGTATGTTTTGTTTATTGTGGTGATAAGGTTTAGATCCCTTGAGCATGTGGCTCTGAGGGATTGGGATTTCTTTAAGTGGAGCATGTCCAACAGCTCAGGGTTTGACATGGCCTTGTATGTTAAGCAGAGATCGCCTCTGAGTAGATGATAGCTGGAGTTTTTTTAGATGGTCAACATATGGCATTTGCTTTAGGCCTGTGATTCTTTTAGTGAGGTATTTCTGTGGCCTTTCCAGCTGTTGCAGATGTCTTGTGAGGTACATACCAAATGGGGCATTATACCCTATAATGGGTCTAATGAGGGATGAGTACAGTGGGACAATGACCTCCTTTTTTCTGGATGAAAAGCCCTTAGTGACAAGGTGTGCCACATAGAAGGATTTCCTGACTGTTATGGCGATGTGGTTATTGAAAGTGAGACCACCATCCACCTGTGTCCCTAAGTCTCTCATCACAATTTCGATGTTTAATGTCCTGCCACCTATGTGGTAATTCATGGGTACATGTTTTTTTTCCAAAGGGGATAACTATACATTTCTTGGCATTAAAGCTTGAGCCCATGGCTCTGGCACCAGGCATCTGTTTCTGTAAGGCCCTTTTGTAGAATATCCACATCACTTGGGATTCAATAATGGCTCCCAGTTTGCAGTCATCTGCAAACTTTGTTAGCCAGAGTTTCTTAGTGTTGGCCTGTACTTCAGAGAAGTAGATGCCAATCAAGAGTGGTCCCAGGACTGAACGCTGAGGTACTCCACTTGTCACTTGTCTGGAGCTGGATTTGGAGTCGGCTAACTTTACAGTTTAGGTTCTGTCAGTAAGCCAGTTGGCAACCCATCGAGTGACACAGGGATTTATGCCCAGCTTAGTAAGTTTATCTATGATTTCAGAGTGGGGGATGGTGTTGAAGGCCTTGGCGAGGTCCAGATAGGCTGTGTGGACCACCTTACCCTCATCCACAGCTCTGGAGACCGATTCAAAGAAGTCAATCAGATTCAGGAGACAAGTTCGGCCCTTCACAAACCCAAACTGGGTGGGGTCCAGTGTTTGAAGGTTGCCAATGTCTTTGTTTATAAGTTCCATGATAATGCGTTCGATGTCCTTGCAGATCAGGCTTGTCAGACTGATGGGATGGTAGTTCCCGGGATCCATGGTGGCTACTCCCTTGTGGAGTGGGATAACTGTAGCTGTGTGCCACTCAGTGGGCACAAAGCCTAAGGTGAGGCTATGATTAAACATGACACTTAGGTGAGGTGCCAGTTCATTTTGTAGTTCATGTAGTACACAGCCTGGGATGTGATCTGGTCCCATGGATGCTGTATTCTTAGCTTTGGAGAGTGTGGTTTCTACCTGTGTGGCCGTGAACATCGGAATTTGACAGTCTTTTGGTATTGAGATGGGCCCTTTAGGGGGTGAGAGGGGGTGAAGTTGGCACTAAATATATCTGCCAGGATATTGGCAATATCCTTGGGATCAGTATATTTAATGCCATTCTGTTGTAGCTCAGAGCAGATCTGAGCATTGCCATTTAGATTCTTGACATAACTATAGAATGCCTTGTGGTTGTCTTTGGAATCTTCGGCAATTTTATTTTCGTAATTAGCTTTTGAGGATTTTATGAGGGATCTCAGCTTCTTACTGAGGCTGGTGAGGGAGATTTTTGCATCCTAGGATTTTCCTCTTTTCTGCAACAGTTTCTTCCTTCTGTTGTATAGTTTGTTTATAGCAGGAGACCACCAGATTGGCTTCCTTTTTTTGGAGAAGAGCATCTTGGTTCTATTTGGGATGGCACGATTCATGCACAAGTGGATGTGCTCATACAGTGCCTTAGTGTAAGATTCTGCAGTCAAACTTCCAGATCCTATCTGTGTGGGTATTGTGAAGTTTGTCACTTCTGACTTTAGTAGCATGAAGTTGGCTTTGGAGAAGTTTTTTAAGGAGTTTTCCTAACTGGGGGTGGGGGTGGGATGTGGATGTCAAGGGTGATTTGCTTATGGTCAGACCTGACCAATGAGGGGATGACCACTGGTGTGGAGCATCTATCTCCCATGTTGGTAATGAACAGGTCTAGGATACTGGAGCCCCCGGTGGGACAATGGATTATTTGATCCAGGGCATTGGAATTTATGAATTCCAAGAACCGTTGGGAAAAGGAGTTGGTACCAACGTAGTTTTCCCAATTAATGGCAGGATAGTTGAAATCACCCAGTATTAGGGTGTTTGCTTGTATCTTAATATTTTTCAGTATATTGAGAAAGGTGTAGTGAGAATCTTGGGGCATGGTGGGGGATCTGTACAAGTTACGATTTGGATTGCCGTATTACCTTGTGTTAGTTGCGCCTGGAGAATTTCAGATGCATTGTGTTGGGCAACTAGCCTGGAGTTGTGAATATCCTTGGTGAATATGGACACTCCTCCACCTTTAGTGCTTCGGTCTTGGTTTTGTGGCCGAAAAGTGTGGTAAGAATTGTAGCCTGATATTGCAGGGGTACTCTCTGGAGCCTTGAACCAGGTCTCAATTACTGCACAGATATCAATGTTCTCCATTTTTAGGAGTGCCTCGAGAGAGTGTATTTTGAGGTTTAGAGTTCTAGCATTGAGTAGCATTACCTTCAGATTTTGCATGCTTGTATCTGTTATGGTGGTGGTTTTATCCTTTGAACTTTGCCTAAAAAAGGCACTATAGGGGTGGCAAGAGCTTTAACCAGTAACCTGAATCCCAGGGGTGACAGGTGCAGACCATCTCTGGCAAAGCATCGTGGCTTGTCGATCATGTATTCCCAGGCAGACAAATACTGGATCCCCTTTGAATGACACCAGAAGCTTAGCCAATTGTTGAAGTCAATCATTTTGTCCTTATACTGTGGTATCATTCTGGGCAAAGGCAGGATGCTACTAGGGTCATACCTACCTGTGTCACATGATCCAAGAGCTCTTCCATGTCTCTTTTCATGTAGTCCAGGGAGGTACATCTCAAGTCATTCACTCCAGCATGAACAATGACAGAGTCGTATTTGTACTTGTTGTGGAGTGACTTGACCTCGTGCATTATATGGCAGATCCTGGCACCCGACAGGCAGCTGACTTTAATTTTCTCCGTGTTCAGCCTGGTGAGTGGGACATTAGTGTGCCTGAGTCACCTATGACTAAAGTGTTGGGTACATTGTCTTGCCTTAGGGGTCATTGTTGGGTGGCACACTGGTGTTGTGAGTTATGTGTCACTTTGGTTGTGACTGGTGTTTGTTTGCGTTTCGGCTTCAGAGGTCCTTGTTGCTTGGGCTGGTTAATGGTAAGGGCCTCTGCATATGTGGGTTTAGTGTTGCTATGTGTGGGTGTTGATGGTGTGGGTTTTGAAGGGCTACGAGTTGCTTGAGGTGTAATGCAGGTGTTAACCTTCTCCTCTTGACTGTCTAGCACAATCTTGGCCGGAGAGAGTTTTGCTTCCAGTTTGGCTATGTAAGTGCATCTCTCACAGGTTGTAGTGTTGGGTGGTAGGAGGAGAGGATTGTCTGTGTACATGAGGCAGTTGCCGCATTGCCCCAGTATGCCTAGATTCACCAGGTGGACAGGAGAAATCACAGAAGCTGACCCTTGGACAAGCCTGTTTAGGTGCTTTTTTGTAAGGTTTAAGAGCTGTTTTCCATTACCTTTGCAAGGTACTTTGCAATTATAGGCTGTTTAGTGCCTATGATTAATTTCTCCTTATTGACATGGAGAGCTGAGTGCTTGTATCAGTTTCAGGCTTCCCAGTGCTTTCCAGCAGGTTCTAGAGCAAGTGCTATTCACAGGGGTTCAGATTTTAGTGCTACTACTGAGAAACCAGCTAGTTCTAAGGGAAAATTTGAAGAGCAGACTTTCTGGCACCTGGAATAGTTTAACTGTAGCCTCGTAGTGCTGCACGATGTGAAAAATGTGCAAACACATGTGTTTTTAAGCCAGAAAGTTGAAAGGGATAGAAATCAGCCCAAAAAGGCCAACAAAATTGCAATTTCAGAGCTGGAAACCACTCCTCTAGCATTAGATAGGCAGTACAATGCTCACCAGTCCCACTGGTAGGCAGTAGGACTTCCCTCTACCACAGCAAGATCTGGATAGCTCTGAGCACAGAAAATAAAGTCCTGAGACAAGCAAAGCTGAGTGTGTAGTCCTAAACAGTAAATGCAATTAAAACTCTACAAAATTAGCAATTTAAAACTTTTTAAATGAAGCAAGGCAAGTGCACAACTGAAAAATGATTTAAGAGGAAGTAACACAGCAGAATAAGTAGCTAGTCTACATATACAGAGAAGTCTATATATACAGAAAAGCAGTTAAAATACACAAACACTTCAGATGCAGTGCAACTCAGAGCACTTGAGTTGTAGCAATATGAAGGCAATTACAGTTATAATAAATGCTCTAAAATATACTTTATATTTCCAAAATGTTTGAGAAGCACAGTCAGAGCACAAGGAGATTCAGGCAATTTTTTTTTTGAAAGGGAAAAAGGAGAAATAGAAGGCCTTATCAAATGTTCTCTCTGTATTAGGCAGAATGAGCTAATGACACTAGACTGGGAGGAGTGTCCCAGATCAGATTTACAGTAGGGGCGGGCAACTGCAAAGCCACCAAGTATAACAGCAAGACACCAACAGGGAAGGAGGGTGGGGACAATACTAAAGCTATTAGCCTACAGACAGTAAGCACTACAGAAAGCCACAAAATGAAAGTTTTTAAACAGATAAATATTTGTAGAGATACAGAATGCTTTTAGCTGCAAACAAATCAATTACCCAAGCAGATTACTTAATATCAATAAAATACACTCAAAAAACTAAGCAGCAGGCAATAAAAGTGCTATATATAAATTGCTAGAAACAATAATCAGTATAAATAATCAAAAAAACAGAATACTTATATATCTCAGCTGAGTTGTAGTCAACACCTCTCATCCACTATAAAAGTTCTCCTGCAGCCTTAAAAAATCAGGTTTGTGCTATATTTGCATAAATTACTAAGTTCCATAGTCCATGCTCTTAAGTAGGTGTTCTATTCTTACTGCAGTGAAGTGAGTGTGTGTGTGTGTGTGTGTGTGTGTGTGTGTGTGTGTGTGTGTGTGTGTCTAGGCAGAAGATGAGAAGTGTGTATTCTACAGTTACTACTCTAATCCCATTTATTGACAGTATTTTGATATTTGTACATGCCTACACATCCATTTCATGTAGGCCTCCCAACAACTTCTCTCCAAAATACACTGCTGATGTCATCCACTATAAGTTGGCCTGCAGCCTTGTAAAAGTCAGACTTGTGCTGTAGAGTTTGTGTAAATTACTGAACTCTGTAGTCTGTGTACTTGGGTAGGGATTCTGCTCTCAATGCAGTCAACTGAGGTGTGAGTGTGTGTGTGGGAGGGGTGTGCACACTTGCTTGACATTATAGAGAGCCTTTTATACCAGCATGCGAGCACTATTATTGCCATATTCTCCTCACCAGACACTACTGATGTAATCGGCTATAAAGTGTTGTCTGAGACACTGCAAGTCAGACTTAAGTTGTTGTAGTCTGTGCACTTAGGTAGAGGTTCTATTCTCACTGCAGTCAACTAGGGTGTGTCTGTGTGCGCACTTGCTTGACATTACAGAGAGCCTTTTATGCCAGCATATGGGAAACTGCTAGTACCATATTCTCCTCACCAGACACTGCTGATGTCATCAGTTATATCTGATTTGTGGATGTGCTTTATTCACACCAGGACAGGATCAGACACTTGCCTGGAGGCCAGGCAGAAGTCACATCATCTGATATAATACAGATTACAGTAATGTGGCTTTTAGCCTATCCACATACATCATGACATGGTTTTTAGGCCCTGCGTTTTCTTGGTGAGAAACCCCTGTAGTCTCTCCAGCTGCTTTCCTGTGTTTGGTGATATACACATCAAAGAGACCATTATATCTATATTAGTGTTCTGATAAGGTTTGATTGCAGTGCTGTAATATAATCCTCAGATATGAATATGATGGCATGACTTATGATGTGCACAACATAGGCTTTCAATACCAGTGTTGACACTTGGTGGTCGAAGTTCAGATTGATGTGTACATGTGCTCCCAGTGCTTACATCACTGGGTTTCAGCATAGCAGGGCTATTGTCACTGCTGCAATTAGCAGGGAATTCCACTTTGCAGAAAGACAAAATAAAGACACATTTTTACATTTATTTGTAGACCATGTGGCTTTGTCACCAATCATTTGTCTGTGTTACTCCCTACTTTAATATATCATCATAGGTGGACTCAACGATTGCAATCAGTATGCCAGAATCAGGAAATGCAGTAAGCCTTAAGGCCATATACTTTAGCTTGCACTGTCAATAAATAGATTCTAAACAGTAATGGACCAAGCACAGATCCCTGTGGTATACTAATGGTGACAGCTCTACTGGTAAAGGTTGATTTTCCAACTTTCATAGTATGTGTTTTGTCAGTGAGCCAGTTGATTACATATCGAGTGAAGTAAGGTTTAATCTCCAGCTGGGAGAGCTTTGCAATGATACCTGCATGTGGGGTTGTGGTCAAACCCTAAGCAAGATCAAGATAGCCAGTATGCACTGTCTTAACTTCATCCAGGCCCATCACACAGAATTAATGGGCTGTGACAACATCAAAGATCACCTACCATGTGACTCAGCACATATACCTTCCAGACATGGTTGAATACACACCTCAACACACCCTTCACACAGACTATGTCCCTGTAGAAGGGTGTACATCAACATGCATCTATCCGAGTTGGGAGGGCAGTACCAAATTCATGCATGTATAGGCACATCGTGACTCTCCTACTCTATGAGGTAGACCAAGTCATCATGGACCTTTTCTTAATGGACACTAATAATATCCCAGTTGTGTGCAACAGTTATGTGTGAGTTGTTAATGCTGCAACATATGTCTGTTACATCTGTTAGATGTTTTCAAAGAGGTCATTGAGGGCATGCATGACAACAACACTATCATCCTTTTAAACTTGACAAGCCCAAGGCATTTGACTGAAATACACACTGAGGTATTCACTCAACATTGTCAGATGTGGACATAACACCAATATTACCAAGTGTGTAAACCACTACATCACAAACATGGCATCTAAAAATGATGAAATGGGTGAAGTGACCCATATCTCAGGTCCATTGATTAGGTCCACACATCAGGGCTGTTAAAACATTTCCTGTCCATTATTTAAGTGACAGACATTATAGATGATATACACAGCCTGTGTCCAAACAGATGTTTGAAGAATTACAGATTGTAGACAATCATTGACTCCGACTGTGATATTAGTATAGTACAGACAGTATCAACACATACTAAAAATTGCTGCTACAGCCAGGACAATACCTGCAATGACACAAAAACATGGGGGAATTTGCTATATCAGGAAAACAAACACATAACACAAGTATAATGTAGTCATTACACCCTATAATCAGACCAATAGGTTATGTGACCTGTGTCCTAAGGTAGATGGTAAGTGGAATGCCACCAGCATGTGGTTATAGTGCTGACTACTTCCTTGTGTGTAACACAGATATTGAATATGTTACCCCAGATGCATGTATGCTACCTCTTTCAGTGATGCACGCAATACATACATAGCTATTTTACAACATTAATGACAAGGGTAACATTCATGACAGGGTGGATTGTGCCGATATATATCTGCCATGCAGAGCAGGCAATTAGCCTGTATTGATCATAATGTCACACACATGTAGAGCAGTGTCCTTCCTAACACCTCCAGCAGATGTCACGATACCCGGACAGTGTGTAAGAATACCATCATAGAGTGTGGACATGTCATAATAGTTGTACAAGTGGGTTTGTGCAAAAGCATGTCTGATTACACGATCACATATGTTATGTCAGAGACATGGGATTACTGGTGGTAATATTCTGATATTGTCCATGATTGTGCATGCTTCTTTTAATGTTGCCCATGAGCCTTTACCTGTGTCCCACAAGATGGAGACCCCTGCTGAGATTACACTCATATTCAGGCAAATTAGTTTACAAAACTTCACAAAATGCACCCTATTACAATTGCATATCATATCCGTGATAGTTGTCCTCTGCATTTTCCATGTAAGGATGCTTATCTCACACAGATATCTTCCCCATTATGTCACTGTGTAGTCCCTAATGTACCATAGAGACATGTGATTGGTTTTGCTGCTACAACTGTCTTTCATTGACATGCCCTCATCTGGTGTATATAAGGTTGTTTCACCTGTCCTCTTTCCCTGTGTTCGTTCTTACAATTCAGCTTTCCCTGTGTTCATTCTTACAATTCAGCTGGGTCTCTGTTCAAACAACACACTTCCCCTTAGTGTTTATTTTACATGGCAGACCATGTACCCTTACAGATCATTATTACACCTTCAGTACAGAATGCCAGGAATGGGATTTCACAATACTCTGCAATGTATACACTGTTCTGTATTGTGTTTACATAAGTAGCATACCTCTCAACTGTCCTGATTTTCACTGAATTTCCAGATTTTTGCCTTGTATATCTTTTGGTGTGTCCCTTATAAAACCTGTGGTTTTCTGCCATATCGCCGCGATGACCTCAGGATGGATATCATGCAATAATTACATACATTTGAGATTCAGACTTCAAATCCTACAACAAATCTATATTCACACAAGCCACTTGTTATGCTAGCACATTTCTAAGTTTAAAAGACATTTAAAAGTTTAAAAGACGTAGCAAAAAGCAAGTACGTAAACTCTGTTCCTATTTTTAGGTCACTGACCCCCCCCCCCCATTATGTTGTGCTTTGTGCAGATTTCTTGCACTAAGAGATTGAGAGCTAAGAAAAATATATGTTAAGCCCTGGTGATCACTGTGGCATTCTATGCAAACTCACTAACCTACTGTGCTTTGAGTTAAACAGGTTTGCTATCAATGTTGCTTTACGTGGTCTCCTGGTCGATAACACTGTCCCCAGCCACAAAATCCTGCTTTTTTAGGTTTAAATGCAGTGAGTGGCATGAATATGTAATTAGCACTGCTTCTCACCACACATAAAGCACATGTGTAAACTCCATGTAGGCTTCGTGGGAAGCCTACATGGAGTTTAATGAATAACAGGGACTGACTTTTTATGTTCTTTAGACCTTGCAATAGATATCAATGTTTCTATTTGTGGTTTTTCAGTTTGTATTAGACATTATTGTTATTTTTATGGAACTCTTATCTTGTGGCTGCACTGAAAAGGGACACTTTCCCAGTTGAACTATCCTAATCAACAAATGCAAAATAAATAAATAAATAAATAATGAAATAAATACGTTGTCCACTTCTGGTTGATTTCCTTCCTACTCCTTTCAAAGATGCGTCAGCTAATGTGGGCAAAGATATAATTTTAGACTTGTTTTCTTCATATCTTCTAACTGTTATAATGATTGGTTTTGATGATATCAACAAATATGTATGCAATCCCACAATTACAGACCTATATATATATATATATATATATATATATATATATATATATATATTATATATATATTTTAATTTGATAAGCATGAAGCAGTTTTCCTATAATTTTGACCAAATTATCCAACATCTTTTGGGGCCAATCAGTCATGTCAAAGCTGTAAGTTACAACAGGAAGATCAGTTTTGGTTACAGTTTGGACCATCATTCCTAGGTTTCAAAGCAGGTTCCAATATTAATTTTACTCTTTTAAAATCTTCCTTACTAAGGTCTGTTTTCATTTCACACATTCTCTGCTGCTGATGCTTCTATTCCCAGATATAGATACTTCCACTCTTGTTATTTTATATCACATTCCCATCACAGGTTGATATTTTCTGATGCTTTGTTTTTCTTGTTATAATGGTACCTTTGTACATTTACCAACAGCAAATTTCACTTTATATCATATGAAAAGTGTTAATCATTTGTTATTGTGCTTTGAGATGCTTGTCTGATGAGCTATACAGTTTTAAATAATCTACAAAAAGTATATGAGATGTCAATGGCTGGTTTCTGGATGTCAAGCTGTAACCACAGACTGGTCTAGTCTGTTAAGTAAGCAGCTTAATGGATTAAGGGCAATGCAAAACAGCAGTGATGATAAAAAAAAAATCACCTTGAAATATCCCTCTTGGGATTTATTCCTGGGATATTAATTTGCTCTTTATGTTGATTAAGTTGTAAAGCAGCCTGTCCCATCTTTATAGTGATAGTTATTTTAATTTATCAACATAGGGTGTTACAGCTTTAAGAATTCCATAATTCTCAAATGTGGAATGGTGCAACATGTTTTTATTTTAAAATTTATCCATAGTTAGGTTTTTCACCTTCATATAGCTTTCTGTTATTGCTTTGTTTAATAATATATTATCCTTTGTTCTGTATGACTTTCTTTTATTATCTTTCTGTTCTATTGCTATAATTGATTTTTTCCAAGTGAGTATAAATTGCTCTGTCTTTATCAATGCTGGTATATAATTTACATGCTATTAGAAGGCAAGTTATTAGGCTATAGTTTTTAGGATGGCTTGCTTTGATTTTAAGGAAGAGTATGTTTTTTTCTGTCATTAACTAAATTGATGTCTTTTGAGATGTGCATACAAGTAATTTTTACTCAGGTCTAAATTACTATGCACATGTGTTACTACCTTCAGCCAGAAGATGGGTGCTGTATCTGGACATGGAATTTTCCATTTAGGAGCCCTTCATAATTCTGTCTCAGTTTTTCTGGCTGTTAATTAATTCCATTTCATATCCTCTATATAAATACTTCTTAATTCATTTTTATCTTTTCTATTCATTCATCGTCTTTAATACCTTTAACAGGCTCTTCATAAATACTTCCCCAAAATATATTGACTTCTGCTTTGTTTGATAGTTTCACTATGATGGTTCTTTTCTTTTCCATTTCTCTGTAAAACTTTCTGGGTCATCAATAAATTGCTGCTTTGTACTTTTGTAAGTTCATGAGTTCTTACTAGGCTATTGATCTGTGAGGATCTTAAGAAGCCTAGCCTTATATTACCATGGTAATTTTAGCCCTTATAGTTTGCTTATGAATAACCTAGGGTGGGCAGATAAAGGAAATGCTGGGACATTTACTTGTTGCCTTTATTCATGAGAGACATGGGTGCTAAAAAAAAATGGGTGAATTTGAAGATTCCCATTCATTTGTCCAAATTATGTTCGAAAACCATAATAAAAGAACATTTTATGTGGAACTTGGTTTCATGGAAGAGGTATTCCCTGCACTACATACCGATCCTTCCAACATTTTATTTATTTAACATTTGTTAAGCAGGAAAGTCCGACTTGGAATGAGACCATTTTCAGTGGAGGCTCAGGGAGAAAAGCTCCAGCTGCATGTCTTTGTGATACGGGAGGAAACTGTAGCACCCAGAGGAAACCCACATGAATGCAGGGAGGACATGCAGACTCAGCACAGAAGGCACCCGAGCCAAGAATCAAACCAGAGAACCTCTTGCTGTGAGGCGGAAATGCTAACTGCTGTACCACTGCACCATTAATATGCTCTACTAATGTTGAAAAAGCAATTGAGATACCTTAAGGAGGTATTCACACTAACTATATAATATGTATGACAGAAGTGGATCTGCTGAGGCTGTGTAAATGAGGCAGAGGTTGATTCTTAGCAGCCTGCATGATACCAAGTTGAGCGACAGGGCTTCAGGTTAATCTGCATAATTCTTGCGATTTAATATCTTAATTTTTTTTTTTTTTTTTTTGTGAAAAAGCACTGTAGTAACTCCAGTTATGACCAGGGTTTAGACAGGTATATACTGAATGGGACATTATATTCAATGATCAGTCAGGGGAGAGCCAAGTACAATGGAATGATTATAGGATGATAGGAGGTTACTACGCTACTGGCTCTAAGGCCCTTATAAGTCTAGCCAAAAGTTTAGCTCATGTTTAGACAAATCAGTATCTGATGTCCCTGTCCAGCGGGGATACGGGTGGAATCTCAGGGGTATATTTTCTGTTTTCCATCCAGTTATGCTAATTGTGCTTAAAAAGGGATAAAGAGGTACTCTGTTGATGTGAAGATGGAGTCTATTCCATAGATGGGGGAGTCTCTGGGACACAAATCTGTCCCGCCAGCAAGTCTTGTTGATGTCACAGAGGTTGAGGCCACATGTGCAGGTTATTCGAGTGGAACTTGACTTGCGGATATGCAGCAGTCCCATGAAGGTGGGGCCCATGATCGCCTTGTATGCCAGACAGAGGTCACCTCTGAGGAGTCTATATGAAACTGAGTAGAGCGATAGGGCTTTTAGCCTACCTGTATATGGTAGATGTTTGAGGCTCTGGATTCTCCTGGTGAGGAACCTCTGTAGTCTCTCCAGCTGTTGCATGTGCTTTGCAAGGTACATGCCAAAAGGGGCATTGTACTCAATAATGGGCCTTATAAAGGAAGAATACAGGGATGTTATGACCTTGTCCCTGGATGAGATATCCTTACTTATGAGGTGGGCCATGTAGAAGGCTTTCTCTAGAATGGAAGCAACATGGTGGTCAATGCTTAGGATGTTATTAATGTGATAATTTGTAGGGACATCAATCTCCCCAAAGGGGATGATGATGCATTTTTTGCTATTCAGCTTGAGGCCATGTTTCTGGCACCAGTCATTTGTTTGGATGAGATCCTCTTGGAGGATGTCCACATCACTAGGGGAACTGATAACAGCACCCAGCTTACAATCATCTGCAAAACTGGTCAGCCATAGCCCACTGATTTCGGCCTGCACCTCAGGAAGTATGTCCCAAATAAAGGCCCCACGACCGAACCCTGGGGTATGCTGCTTGTTACGGGTTTACTGTTTGAGGTGGCTTCCTCTATTTTGACTACGTGGGTTCCATCAATGAGCCAGTTTGTTACCCATCTGGTAACATATGGATTGATGCCTAGGTTGAGAGAGTTTATGTATTTTGCCAGAGTGGGGAATAGTGTAAAAGGCTTTGGCCAGGTCAAAGTAGGCAGTGTACACTGTTTTCCCCTCGTCCATGGCTTTGGTGACTGTCTCAAAGAAGTCGACTAAATTTAGCAGGCACGACTACCCCTTGATGAAGCCAAACTGTGTGGGATCAAGTGTTTGGAGGCTGCCAATGTCTTTGTTAATGAGATCCATGATAATCTATTCCATGGCCTTTCAGATCAGGCTAGTATAGCTGATGGGCCTATAATTTCCTGGATCGGTGGATGCTCCACCTTTGTGCAAAAAGATGACAGTAGCTGTCCTCCACTCAGCTGGGATGAAGCCAGTACTCAGGCTTTGGTTGTATAGGGTGCCTAATGGTGCTGCAAGTTCCCGCCTGAGCTCACGTAGGATGCAGTCTGGGATGTTATAGGGTCCCCATGGAGGCTGTATTTTTTGTCTTTGAGAGAGCAGTGATGACCTGTTCCCTAGATATAAGGGGAAGGGTGCAGGCACTGAGTATGTCCTGATTTACTGATGGGGGACAGACAGGTAAAGTTTTCACTGAATCTGTCAGCCAGCAAGTTTGCTATATCTACGACATTTTGATTATGTGGTGTCCTTGACCACCAGTTCTGAACAGATCTGGGTGCTTCCTTTGAGGTTGCGGCCATATGTGAAGAAGGCCTTATGATTGTCTGCATCACACCTACAGATTTGATGTAACAACAGGTTGTAATACTGATAATGTTGTCTACCTGGCAATCTGTAGCCTATGTTCAGCATTCTACGTAGGCAAAACCAATAGGAAGGTTAGGTATAGGATCAGGGAACATCTACTTCATATTAGGAATGGCACCACCATGAATGCATTAGCTAAACATGTAACTTTACAAGAAGTTGAGCACTGTTTTACTTTTTTGGTTGTTGAGGGAATTGATCCCAATAGCAGAGGTGGTGATATACAGAACCACACTGAAATCTCTGAAACTAGATGGATCATAAGGCTGAGGGTGAATAAAGGGAAGGGACTTAATGGTAGAGTACCCTTAAGACCAGTGCTAAAGAGTAGGAAATTATTTAAATGAGATAGGCTTATTGAATATCCTTAGTGATGTCAGATACATAGTTTTATGTTGCATATATTTATTTTACACACAGAAGACTTGTGTCTATTTTAGTTTCTATTTGTCTATTATAAATTATAATTTTATATTACTATTATATACTTGTGCATATATGTTTTTAGCAAGGTTTTTGAAATCAGCTTTATAAAAGTTTTAAATGCTTAGTTAAATGATGAGATAATTATTTATTTATTTGATTGATTTCACTCATTTAAATGATTTTAGATTCTGATCGGATGAATATGTATTTTAACATGGGGATGGCTGTTATATGCTTTTATATGGTTTGATGAAGTGACATGTTTGTCATGAAAGTGCTTATCTACTACAAATAAAGTACTTTTCTGGGATTTACTTCTAGACTGAACTTGTTTTTTTGG